>NW_015971161.1:0-4810 GCF_000769745.1 Penicillium expansum
ATTCTAGTAACTAATACTAGTATTAAACAGCTCTTTAATACTACTCAGGATATTTATTACTACCGCTATAATTGTCTAAAGTCCGAAATAATCAAGGAGCTTATATTATTTCTATATATAATAAGATTTAATATTAAGGATTCTAAGGTAAAGTAGCTTAAGCGGTTCTTTATACTAGCTAAGATTAAGTTAGCGAAGGAGCAGAACGATAAATATATAGAGGATACTAAGCTTAACCTAATTAGTAATAATAAAGAGGAAGAAGGAGTAGATAATAGACTATAAGAGATATCTCCTCATTTAATAGATATAGATATAGAGGTAACAGAGCTAGAGTTACTAAAGACTGCAACTTAAAGACAGGCCTTAGGGAGGAAGTATAAGAGTAGGGCAGATAAGGATTTTGAGCAATATTAGAGAAATATATCCTAGTTCAATTATTTGATTTATTCTCTATTTTTTCTAGAAGAGCGCTGTAAGTAAAATACTCAATATTACAAGTAAAAAATATATTAATTATACAGTTACACGCTAGAAGTCTATTTGTCTGGTTTACACTATATTAGGGCCCCAATAGGTTACCTAATAGGTTTTGGGTTATAAGCTATAACCCAAAACCTATCGTTAGGTCGAAGCAATGGACCCAAAACCCATTTTGGGTTGGGTTGGGTTGGGTTGGGTCCGGGTTAGAGTGGGTTGTGCCGAAGTCTATAAAAAATAGTAATTTATTAAAATAAGTTAGTATTTTATCTATCTATTTTAGGTAATCCTTAGCAGAATTATATTAACGTAGTATTAAAACTGGTACTACGATAGTACTACGGCACTTAGTACTATAGCACTATATAATAGTACTAAAATTGGCTTAGTCCTATAGTACCTCATAGCACCATATCGTAGCACCAAAATTAGCTAGGTGCTGCGGGACTTATCAAGGTCTAATCCTAGACTATAAGGAACTATCCTTAGATACTAACTAAATTAAATTAATAGCGGATACGTCCTTAACTTTAAATAAATAGTAGCTATATATATCTTTATTTAATACCTCTTTAGTATAGATTTAATATTATTATATAATCCCTAATTCTAAGTTATAAGGATCTTTATCTATTATAATTATCTCCTCCTCTCTAAATAAGTATCTCTACCTATATATAATTATAGCTTTAAAGATATTTTATTAATAAAAAAGTAGTAGGCTATAGATTAAAGAATAATTTTTAGATATTTATTAGATATATCTTATACCTTTTTTAACTCTCTTTATTAAGGAAAATCCATTAAATTAAAAGTAGATTTATAGTAGAATCTATTATCTTAACTCCTTAATAGTCTTCTCCAAAACCTAACTTAGGTCTAAACTTTGGACCTAAGACCTAACCTAAGACCTAATACTAGGTACCTATTAGGGCCCTAGGAGAACCTAATTTTGTATAAAATAGAGCTCTTAGCGTTTATAACCCTACTAAGTGTTACAGACCTATCTGTCACTAACCAGTGGTGACCCACAAGGCACACCGATAGGCCACCGAGAGCCAACCAAGAAGATCAGTTATCACTCACATATAGGATAATAGCAGAAAAGGGGCCGGCTATAAGGTAGCTACTTTCGGCCTACGATTAGTAAATAGTAATTCTACTCTATAAGAACTTAGAGTACTCTTAACCGCTAAGATTACGTGACTATGACCCCCTACTAATACTAAGTAGGAGTAGGAAGTCACTATAACTCTAGTAGATATACCCCTAGGGGGTATATCCTAGGGAGTAGAAACGAAGGATATATAAGGATACTTTCTTATATACTTAGTTTAGTTCTTCGTCTTTAATTATATATTATTACTTATATTTACCTTATAACCTTATTGACTTACTTACTATATTATTACTTAATAATACTTATAAGTAGACTAATACTATAGTATAGATTAACTTAGCGCTCTACCTAGTATTATTCCCTAATACCTTTAAAAAGGACTTAGGCTAAATAAGACTATATATAGTAATAGCTTAGTTAAGAGATAGATTATTAATATTAAAAGACTAGTATAGGTAAGTATAAAGAGGAAAGCTTCTAATATAACTATAACTAGTTAGGTAGTATATAATATATTAAAGACTATTTTAAATATAGTTTTAAGTTAATAAACCTAATAATATATCTTATATTATTAAAGGAAAAAAGACTAGTAAAGAGTCTATTAAGGCCCCTTAGTTAAAGATAACTCTAATATAGAACTTAAAAGGATATTAGTAAAGGAGAAGAGTAAGATTATTATACTTAAATAAAGGATCCTAGAGCTAACTACTAAACTTAATAAACTAAGATCTAGAGTAAAAACTAAGTTTAGCGAAGTTAATAACTACCTTACTTAGATTAAGGAGTAGGTTATTACTTCTACTCCTACTAATATTATTAAAGTACTAATATTACCTAAGGCTAAGTATTTTAAAAGAATCTAAACTAAGTTATAGGGATTCCTTACTTAGATAGATATATACCTTAATATAAATAAAATTAAGCTACCTAATAAAGCTAGTAAGGTAATTTTTATATTAACCTACTTATAAAGCTAAGCTTAAAACTAGCTTAAATCTTATATCTAAGACTACTATAAAAAGTTATTAAAAGAATAGTTAGCTATAACTACTAAAATCTTTAAATATTATAGTAATTTCTAAAGATACCTAAAATAGATATTTAGAGATATTAATATTATTAGAATAGCTAAATAGAAGTTATAGAAGATAAGGTAATAAACTAGTATATTAGTATATACCTCTAAGTTCTAATAGATTATCTCTTACTTAGATCTACTTAATTAAGTATATATTCTACACTTTAAGATAGGATTTAAGTTAGATATAAAAGATAAATTAATAAGGATTAATAGACCTAATACCTTAGACTAGCTTATTACTATTATAATTAAGATTAATAATTATATTAATAAGTAATAATATAAGTAAAAAGAAATAGATTAGTAGAAAAAAGGAAAAACTTATAGATTTAACCGATTTAGGTATAGGTACTATAAAAATAGGGTACTCTAAGACCCTAACCTATATAGCCTAAAGTTAATAGAACTAAATACTATATAAGAAAAGTAAAATAAGTATTAATAGAAGAATCTCTACTTTACCTATAAGAAACTAAGATATTAGATATTTAAGTATAAATAGAAGAAACTATTTAAGAAATAGTAATATATATAGATAATATAAGAAGAACTATATATAACCTAAGAAGTCTAAAGTAACTACCTAAGAATAGAATCCCTAGAAGATCTCTTAATAAGATAGGGGACCCTAAGTCTAAAAGAGATAATAGTAGGTAGCCTATATATTAAAAGATTAGCTAATAAGCTAGAATTTAAGTATCTAGAAATAGACTAGGATATAATAGAGAGTTAGGGATAGACCTAATATATCCTATAGGTATTATAAAGCTAAGACCCTATAGGACTTAGAAATAATAAAGATATTAAATAAGGATTTAAAGACTTATATAGACTTAAGACTGTAATTTTAAGATTAAACCTATCTAAGACCTACTATCCTCTTAAGATAATTAATATAGGGCTAATATAGGTATAGAAGCCTAATCTTAAGAATAATAACCTAAGAATAATAGGTTAAGAAATCTACTATATATACTATATATAAAAAACCTATATATATATAAGGGATATATATAATACCTAGAATATAGTAAGATAGCTAATATTATATACTATAATAAGATATATATTACCTATAAATTAGTAGAATTAGATTATAGTATTAATCCGAAACTACTATAATAGATAAGTAAGCTAGAATAGAGGCTTAAATACTAAGGAGTATAATATAATAGATAATAGGTATATAACTATAAGGGTTAACTTATAATATACCTAATAGCTACTATAATAGGGATATATATTAAATTATATATAACCTTACTTTAAAGAAGAGCTTAGACTCTTATTAACTCAAGGGCTATAAATAACTTTATAAACCTAAGGTTCTAGGAGAATAAAGAAGTATTAATAAAAGCCCTATTATAAGTAATCCCTATTATAAGTAATCCCTATTATAGGACTTAATAGAGAAGTACTCTCTAAAGGGATTAGTAAGAAGACTATTACTTTAATTATATCTATCTGTAGATACTTACTTAGAATTAATTAAGTTTAATATTCTAGAAATAGGGGACTATAATATTATACTAGGTATTTTATAACTTAAGAAGTATAACCTAAATATTAATTAGTAATTAAGAGAGATTATATTTAATTACTATAAATATATAAAGTAATATAATAGTTATAAGATATATTAAAAGAAAACTCTCTAATAAAGTAACTAATACCTAAGAAATAGGAAAACTAAAATATTAATAGAACTATTTCTAAAGCCTAAAAAATAGATTTTTAATATAATTAAAGAAGAATTAAAAGAATATATTACTATTAAGTATAAGAAATTATATATAAATACTAATAAACCCTAGATTCTTAATAAATACCTTAAGTTTATAAATATATTTATAATACTAATAGAAGGAATATTACTTAAATATAGGATATTTAATTATAAGATTAATATAATAGAGGGTATTAAACCTACTTTTAAACCTATCTATTAGTTATCTTAAAAGGAGTTAGAAATACTTAAAGAATATATTAGTAAGAACCTAAAGAGAGGTTATATCTAACCCTTAAAATTATTAGCTAGATATCTAATTATCTTTATACTAAAGAAAGATAGAAGCCTTTAGCTTTATATAAATTACTAATATCTAAATTTAATTACTATTAAAGAC
>NW_015971263.1:0-1598 GCF_000769745.1 Penicillium expansum
TAAACTAGCTACCTTAAAGCTATTTTTAATTATTTCTGATTTAAAGGCTTTAATTTATATAAAAAGGTAGGCTTTAAGGAAGTTAAGTTTATTAATATAGTTAATCCTATTCTATATCTTAGTTTTATCTATTTTACTATATATATATTTTAATACTATAAAATAACTAATATCTAAAGGTTATAAAAGATAAAATAAATATAATAGTATATAGATTAGTATTACCTTATTTTACTTATAAATTATATTGAATTTAGATATTAAATAACTTCTATAGCTATTAAGTACTAAAAGCTAGTACCCTTTTTTTATATATAAAGAAGTATTAAGAATAAAGAGCTTTTTTAGCTAATAAAGGCTAATTTTATTAGAGATCTAGTTATTAGGACTAATTTTAAAATACTAGTTCTTTAGAAAGCTTTTAAACTATAATTTAAGAAAAACTTTACCTTTAAAAATTATATATAAAGGGAGGGTTTAATCTAAAGTATTTATATACTTAATTATAATTACTTATTTATAATTTCTAGGTTATAAAAGTAGTCGCTAATTATAGAATTTACTCCTTATAATAACCTTTACTCGAGCTATTAATCTTATAGTAAAACTAGTCTTATTAAAGTTATAGATATTATTAGGATTAATTCTAAATTAAAGGATTATCTTTTAAACTAAATTAAACTACTCCCTAATAATTTTAGGGTCTTTATATTTTATACGCTTATAGTTATACTATTTTAAGAATTAGGAGGAGAGGAGAGGATACCTTTTAATAAAGTTTATAGCCTAATTTTTACCGACTAAAAGAACAAGGGTAGTTCTACACTTTTTAAGAAGAAGATCTACTATTTCTTATACTATAAAGGGCTAGAGGCTAGCTCTATAAGAATCTATAGAGAGTATCTATTTTTTAAGAGATTCCTTTTTAATTATAGTTAATTTATATAAATTAGCGCGAGAAATCGCGCGGTTTTATATATTATAAAGGTAGGTAGAAAGGGTAGATCTTAGAATATTAAAACGGCGCGCTACTTTATAAATTAAAGAGATTTCTTGATTTTTAAAAGCCTAGATTGCTAGTAAGATCCTACCTTCTTATTCTATTGAATTTCTAGAGCTTTAGGAGTGAATTAGTGGTATGGTAGGTAGTTAAAGAAGAAAGGGTTAAATTAATTAATGCGTTTTAGGTGGGGTGGCTAGCTCGCTTATATGGCTAGCTCGTATATGAAATACGTTATCTAAAGTAAAGTTTATTAAGTAGTAATATACTATAATATATAGTGATAATATTAAGATATAATAAAGGTTATAATAGGATATAAAATATATATTAGATATCTAATAAAACTTTAACTAAATAGTGTATTATATTATAAGTAAACCTTTAGTTATATATTAGATATATAGGGCTATATTACCTTATTTAAGTATAAAATAAAATAGTATTAATATACTTAAGTAGTATTTAACCTTAGATAAATACTAAAAGGGTAATAAAAGTAAGTCTATATAATAGTTAATTAAAGAGACTATATAGTATATATTAGTAAGTCTTATATAATTATACCTTTTAAAATAATTAATATATTATATATTAA
>NW_015971262.1:0-1090 GCF_000769745.1 Penicillium expansum
AGTATTCTTATCTATATACCTATTTCTATTTATACTTTATATATAGAGAGTACCTTTAGTTTATTAATACTTAGTCTATTTATTATAGTACTTATAATATCTTTAATTTAAGGATTCTCCTTTAATTTTAAGTATCTTTAAGTCTTATTAAATACTATATCTCTTATAATATTAACCCTTCTAATACCCGCTTTACTTTTATATAGGAACTAGACTTTATATAGGTTTTTAAAAATATACCTAATAAGATATCCTATTTTTATATAATAAGCTATTTTCTCTAACTATATATACTTTAAGATCCTTAAATATACTAGGTATCTATATAACCTTATATTTAAAAAGGTTATAACTTAATCTTTAATACTATTTAGTATTATATACCTAAGTAATTCTTTCTAAGGGATAATCTATTAGTTATTTACTTTTATAGGGACTTAGTTTAGTATATATATTATTATATAAACTACCTTTAGCTATAAATAATATAAAAGATCTATATTATTAATAAATACTTAGGCTATTTGAATAACTATCCTTTTAAATCTCTCTATTAGCCTATTTATTTCTAATAATATAGGTAGTAAATATTTAACTATATAACCTTTATTCTTAATTATTATTTCTACTTCTAATCTAGTACTAGGCTTATTATTATAGTAGAAGACTCTAACCCTAATATTTAGCTAATTTTTAATTAAGGTAATAAACTTCTTAATAGCTATTTAATACTTATTCTTTTTAATATATATAAATATAAAGTAGTATTTAATCCTATTTAGATAGAAATAGGTTATCTATATATATTTATTATAGGCTAGTTAGTTTTATACTAAATTAAAATAGACTTAGCTGAAGATCTTATATAGCTAGCTAATCCTATAATAGGAGATCTACTAAAGGGTATCTACTAATTAATAAGTTTTATATACCTATTTATTATTAAGGTTACTCTTAATAGTAATTCCCTTAATTATCTCTACTAGCTTAGTAATATACTCTTTACTAATATAGCCTAAGTACCTATATTAAGTCTATATAGATTCTTTAGATTTAGGTTCTTATACTAATCTCTTAATAGTAAATACTA